>NW_013541485.1:9508-24236 GCF_000499545.2 Eimeria tenella
GCCCCCAGGGGCCTCCTTTGGGGGGCTCCCAGGGGCCCCCTAGCGGGGCTTTGGGGGCTCCAGCGGGTCTTGGGGGGCCCCTAGGGGGCCCCCCTGGGGGGCCCTCTGGGGGGCCCCCCGTGCCCCAGAAAGTATATTTCAGAGACAAGTTTGGTTCTGTTGCTGCTGCAGTGGTGGACCCTTTAGCTGCTGCAGCAGGAGAGCTGGACCCGCAGCTAGTGGGGGCTTTGCTGCAGCAGGTGCAGCAAAACCCAAAAGCATTTGAAAAAGAAACTCAAAGACACTTCAGGGCCCTTTGGGCCCAAGCAGAAGAACTCGAAAACACCCAGGGGGGCCCCCCAGACCTTTCCCTCATTGGGGGCCCCCCCGGGGACTTCTTGGGGGCACCCCCGGGGGCCCCCCTGGGGGCCCCCCTGGGGGCCCCTCCAGGGGCCCCTGTAGATGCGCAGCGAAGGGCCCCCCCAGGGGGCTCCTTGGGGGCCCCCAGGGGCCCCCCGGACGCCCCGCGCCCTGCTGCTGCTGCTGCTGCTGCTGCTGCAGCTGAGGAGCCGCTGCTGTGGGGCCCCCTGGAGGCGGAGAGGCAGCAAAAAGAAAAGACAAAAAAGAAACTGGAAAAGAACTTTTGGAAAGAAGAAAAAGTTGCTGGAGCTTCAAAAGAAGAAGTGCGAAGCTGGCTGCAGGACCCGCTGCTGCAGCAAGCAGCAAAGTTGCTGCTGCAGCAGGAGGAAGCAGCAGCATTTTTCAGCAAGCTGCAGCACAAGGCGCAGCAGCTTTGGGGCGCAGACATGCTCTTGGGCCAGCAGCCTCCTGCTGCTGCTGCTGCTGCGGCTCCTCCTGCTGCAGATGGTGATGCTGCTGCAGCTTCTGCTGCTGCTGCAGCTGCCGCTGCTTCTGCTGCTGCTTCTCCTTCTGCTGCTGCTCCACAGGCAACTCCAGCTGCGACTGTTGTGGCGTCTCCTCCTGCAGCTCTTGTTGCTGCAGCTCCTCCTGCTGCAGCTCCTCTTGCTACAGCTCCTCGTGCTGCTGCTGCTGCTGCTGCTGCTGCTGCTAGAGCCGCAGAGATGGCAGGAGGAAAAATGGGGGAAGGCGCAACAGAAGATGCAAAAGCAACAGCAGCAAGAAGTAATGCAGCAGCAGCTACAGATGCACCAGCAGCAGCAGCAGCAACAGCAGCAACAGCAACAGCAACAGCAGCAGCAGCAGCAACAGAAGCTAGGGCAAAGGAAAGGATAGAGGAGATAAGGAATGAAAAGCCAAATGAAGAATTAAATAAAACTAAAGAAACAAAAATAGAAAACAATGCAGCAGCTGCCAGCAGCAACGCAGCACCTGCTGCTGCTGGCGCTGCTGCTGCTGCTGCTGCTGCTCCTGTTGTTTCTGTCGCTCCTATGTCGTATAGGAACTGGCTGCTAGGGCCTTCACAGCAGCAGCAGCAGCAGCAGCAACAGCAGGAGCAGCAGCAGCAGCAGCAGCAAACTCGTGTTACCTACTCGCGCGTGGGCTGTGTTGACAGCAAAGAGCCGCTGCTGTCTCCAACAGACAAAATGCTTCCTTATATCCAGTTCTTTCAGCAGCAGCAGCAGCAGCAGCAGCAGCAGCAACAGCAGCAACAGCAGCAGGGGGTCCCTATCCCGGGCTTAGATTTTCCCCAGCTGGGTCATGGGGGCCCCCCAATGGGTACAGGGGGCCCCCAAATGGGTCAAATGGGGGGCCCCCAAGTGGGCACTGGGGGCCCCCAAATGGGTACTGGGGGCCCTCAAATGGGTACAGGGGGCCCCCAAGTGGGTACAGGGGGCTCCCAAATGGGTACAGGGGGCCCCCCTGGTTCGGGAGTTTGGGATATAAGTGAAGAGAAAGTGCTGGAGCTGCTGCCAGCGCCTGAGAGTTTTAGTGAAAAGGCAGAAATAGAAAGTTGGATTGATTCGGGGGGCATTCAACCCGAAACAAACCCTAAACCCTAAACCCTTTTTTAGGGTTTAGGGTTTGCGGCGTTTCCGTGGCCTCTTTTTGATTGAAAGTTTGGTTCCTTAACACCTCCTTTTTCAAATTTTCTTGTCCGCGTTCCAAACTTTTGTTTAGTAACTGCATGAACCAACAAACGCCAAACTAGGGTTTAGGGTTTGGGCTGCTAGGGTTTAGGACTTCACCACACAGAGTCGCCACACAGGCAACGGTTTAGGGTCTTGCCTTTAGCCCCTAGACCGTAAACCCTAAATGCCAAACCCAAAACCCTAAACCCTTGGCGTCTGTCATCAGGCCCTCAATTTAGACCCTAAACCCTAGTTTGGGGTTTTAACACATGCGCTGGGATCAGGTCTAGCAGCCAACGCGAGTTGATCCTTTTATTTGTGAAAAAAATAATTGTATTTATTTATTTATTTATTTTTAAGTTATTTATTATTTATTTATTTATGTATTTGTTTATTTATTTATTTATGTATTTTCATTTTCTTCGCTTACAGTCAAATCATGACAGCGGCTGCAGCGCTGGGGTCACCTGGGAGTTTGTGAGCAAATCTGGGGTACAAATTCTTTCATTTATTTATTTATTTGTTTATAAAGTTATCTATTTTAATTATTTATTTAATTTTGATTTAATTATTTATTTATTTGTGCATTTATTTGTCCATTTTGTTGCATTTTGCTGCTGATAATGTGGCGCTCGAAGTTGGTCTTTGGCTGCCCGCGGCCCTGGAAGCCCCAAACTGCGGAGGAAATAAATCCTTTAATAAACTAAATAATTAAAAAAAAAAATTAAAAATACAAATTAATTTATTTTTTTGCACTTTATACCATTTGTTTTGATCTACGGGGCCCACCGAGTTTACCCTGCTGCTGCAGCTGCTGCAGCTGCTGCTGCTGCTGCTGTGGCTGCAGCAGCAGCAGCTGCTGCTGCTGCTGCTACTGCTGCATTTTTATTATTTAATAATACAATTTGGTTATTCGGATTTTTCTCCATTCGCTTTTCCTCTCAGAGGAGAATCAAAGGAACAAAGAAAACATTAAAACGATTCCATTTAGGGGCATCCCAGGCTTAGGGTTTAGGGCTTAGGGTTTAGGGTTTAGGGTTTAGGGTTTAGGGTTTAGGGTTCAGGGTTTAGGGTTTGGGGTTCAAGATGGAGGCAAAGGCAGCAGAAAAGGAGGCGTCTTCGGCGCTGACAAATGAGCAAGTGAGATTATAAAACAAAAAGTAATACAATAAAAACGAAATTAAATAGATTTAAAATAAATTTAAAATAAATTAAAAATAAAAATAAAAATATCAATCAAGAATGAATTAAAGAAATAATTCAAATTGCTGAAAGAGAACTTAAAACAGCAAATGGTGCTACAGCAGCAGCAGCAGCAGCAGCAGCAGCAGGAGCAGCAGCAGCAGCAGCAGCAACAAACAGCCGAACATATCGATAAATTTTACTTTAATTAATTCACTACTATTTATTTATTTATTTATTTATTTTTTTTTTATTTTTTTATTTATTTATAGAAAGAAAAAATAGAAAGTTTATTTGCGGAGAAGACCGAAATCAGCAACGACGCAGTCACGGCGCTGCTGGTGGATTTGAGGTAAAGACAAAATTAAATTAAAAAATAAAGTATTTATTTATTTATTTATTTATTTGTTTATTTATTTGTTTATTTATTTGTTTATTTATTTGATTAACTAATTAAAAGGGTTTTACGTTATTCGTCACCTTCTGGATATTGAAAAAATTTCGAAAAATGAAAAAAAACACGCTTCAGGGTTTAGGGTTTAGGGCTTAGGGTTTAGGGTTTAGGGTTTAGGGTTTCGAATGGAGGGTTCAGAGTTTAGGGGCTGGGGTTTAGCGTGCATGTTTTAGGGTTTATGGGTCCAGGGTACCGGTCTGGGGTTTGGGGTTTAGTGTTTAGGGTCTAGGGTTTAGGTTCTAGGGTTTAGGGTTTAGGGTTTAGGGTTTGGCAGGGCGAGGAAACATAATTAAAAGATCAAAGTATAGTTGTTTGATTGCAATATGCAAAAATAGGCAAACAAATACAACTATTACTTCAAAATAAAAATATAAATAAATTAAATTTAATTAATTAAAGTTCTAAAAATAAATTGGAATAAAACTGAAAACTGAGAAACGCTTCCGGTTCTGCTCCTTCACGTTTAAAGCTAGGGTTTAGGGTCTAGGGTTTGGGCTCAGCTCTAAGGAAGCGTTTGGGGTCTCTACTGCTCCATGCACGCCTCTTGGAGTAGGGTTTAGGGTTTAGGGCTTAGGGTTTAGGGTCTAGGGTTTAGGGTTTAGGGTTTAGGATTTACAAGCATAAGAAAGCCTCAGTGCAAGAGTGGCTCGCCGGGGAGAGTTCACATTTGCTTCCAGTTTGAAGCAAACCCACTTCAATAGTCCCTAAAAAGGGGTTTAGGGGTTAAACCACAAAAAGGGGTTTTTTTAACCCCAAGGTAGCAGAAAATGCAGAATTAGAGTTTGGCGGAGCAGCAGAAAGCCCCTGTTTCCATCAATTTGAATTTAAATGAATTATTTAATTTAATTTAATTTAATTTGTTTAATTTGTTTGATTATTTAATTTATTAAATTGCTTTATTTCCTTTTTTCAGGAAAGATGTCACTCAAGAAGCAATCGACTCGCTGCTGGATGCGGCGGATGCGGGCGCGGCGGGGAAGCTGGGGAAAGCGGCGGTTTTTGAAATAGCAGAGGCGAGAACGAAAACAAATTAAAATTAAAAACAAAATTTGAAATTAAAAAAAAATTTAATTTAATTAATCGAGAAATTCATGTTTGAAAAGTTGAAATCCACTCGCGCAGCCAGTGAGCCTGGTCGATCCTGCACGAAACCCCGAAAATGGAAACTTCTGAAGGAAGTTTTCGCAGTTTTACCTCCGCAGTTTCTCTTAAAGTGTTTTTAATTTCTTTTAAATGTTTTAATTTAATTTAAATCTTCAAAGAATTGCAAAAAGTCCAATTAGAGGCCGCGGGGTGCCGAAGTGACCGGCCAAAGGCCAGATCGCCGGACCTGAACAACTGGAGCTGAAATGGAATTCAAAAAGGAATTGAATAAACTTTTTGTCGATTTTGATTTATTTCGAATAAATAAATCAAAAAAGAGAAAAGTTTATTCAATTATTCTTTTGAAAACGGAAAATTCGCAAAAAGTTGCACCAAGTGACGCGTGAAACGGCAAAAAGATGAATTGTTTTCATCAACCTGCGAAAAGTCGAAGAAAACTCGAAATTAAGAATTCAAATTCAAAAATAAAACGAAATAAATTCACGATAAAACTAAAATAATAAAAAGAACTTCAAAAATGCAAAAAACGAATAAATTTCAACTGCCGATTTCACCAATTGCAAAAAGATGAAATATTCAAAAGCAAGCAACAAGTTCAAGAAATTCAAATTCAAAAAGAAGACAAAACAATTTGTTGAAATAAATAAATAAATAAATAAATAAATAAATAAATAAATAAATAAATAAATAAATAAATAAATATATAAATAAATAAACAAACAAAATAAATAAATAAATGATTAAAAGAATTTAAAATTGCAGAAATTTCATTAATTTAAAGTAAATTTAAATTCAAATAAATGCCAAAATGAAAAAAAGGAGAAACGAAAATAACGGGGAAAGTGGAAAAATAGAAAATTGCAAAATTGAATTTGAAATTCAAATGGGAATAATAATTTATTAAAATTTAAATATTTAATTCTTTTTTATAAGTAAATATTTAATTAAATAAAATTAAATATCTAATTCATTTTTATAATTAATTATTTAATTTTATTTAAATTAAATATTTAATTCCATTTTAATTGAATGTTTAATTAAATTATTTATTTGTCTTAACGAAGCACCAGTTTAGTTTTTAAAATAACAAGAGAAAATTTGTAAAAATAAAATTCAAATCTTTTTCGCTTTTCATTTTATTTGTTTTTGTTTTTAATTTTATTAATTTTATCTTAATATGATTTATTTCTTTTTATTTTAATTCATTTCTTTTGATTTATTTTTATTTGCATTTTATTCCATTTACTAGCATCTACTCCTATTTATTTCCATTTACATTAATTCATCTTCATTTATCTTTAATTTATTTCAATTTATTTTAATTTATTTCAATTTATTTTAATTTATTTCAATTTATTTTATTTCATTTTTTAATTTAATTTATTTTAATTTATTTTAATTTTATTTTTAAATATTGACGGTAATTAAACTGCATTTTTGTCTAACTCCATTTCGACGAGTTTAATTTATTTCTTCATCCTATTTTTTTTAATTTTTTATTAATTTTATTTTCTTCAACTATTTTAATTGTTTAATTCATTTAAATTCGTTTTTCGTCTTAAATTACATTATTATTATTATTGTTATTATTATTTTATTTTTATCTTATTTTATTTTATTTCATCATCACTATTATTAGTATTAATATTATTATTATTATTATTATTGTATTTTTACTTTATTTTATTTTATTTTATTTTATTACATCATCATTATTATTATTATTATTATTATATTTTATTTTCATTTTATTTCATTTTATTTTTGCCTTTAGGATGCATGCAGCTACAAACAAGAGAAAGAAGAACTTTTTGCTGCTTTCCGAATTTTCGACAGAGACAGCAGCGGCTACATTCCCATAGACTTGCTGCGCCAGCTGCTGCAGCAGTCTCAGCAGCAGCAGCAGCAGCAGCAGCAACAACAACAACAACAACAACAGCAGCAGCAACAGCAACAGCAGCAGCAGCAGCAGCAGCAGGGTGGTTTGAGTTTGGAAGAGATTAACAAGTTTATTTCACTTGCTGCATGCAGCGAATTGAATTCTTTTAATTACCGCCGCTTTGTAGAGCAAATTGCTTTTGGGCCGATTGTCTTTAAAGGAGATCCAAAGAAGAAAAAGAAAAAGAAAACAAATAATAAATGAAATCAAATTAATTCAATAAGTCCACAAATTCGAATTTGCCCAATTCAGGAGAAGAGTGCTGCTGCAGCAGCAACACACGCGAGAGCTGCCGCAGAAGCAGCAATAGCAAGAGCAGCAGCAGCCACAGCAGAGGCAGCAGCAGCAGTAGCAGCACCGACAGCAGCAACAGCCGCCTCAGGTGCAGCAGCAGCAGCAGAACAAGCAGCAGCAGCCAATGCAGCAGCAGCAACAGCAGCGGCTGCTGCTGCCGCTCTTGTTTGGGTTCAGTTTGGCTTAAACTGACTGACTGCCTGTACACCCCGGGTGCATGCAGCCCCAAACAATTTTGATTTTCATTTTGCAAAATAAAAGAAGACAAAAACTCATTTGCTGCAGCTGCTGCAGCAAAGCTCACTGCAACGCAGCAGCAAATAAGGAAATAAGAAAAATAAGAAAATACAATTTTAATTATAAATTTGAAATTAAAAAATTCAAAGTTTCAATATATGTGGCTGCTGCCTGAGCAGCAGCAGCAGCAGCAGCAGCAGTGGTGTCGCCTGAACACTGTGTTTGGATATTCAAGTTTGGATTTAAATTAAAACATTTGAATTATAAATTAAATGAAAAGTTTAGAAGAATATAAATGAAATAAAAATGCAAATAAAGGAATGGACAGGGAGATATTTCAAGATCCTCATGCATGCCTTTTGAGGCCTCTGGAGAGTGAGCGCAAATGCTCGATCTGTGGGCAAATATACATTAAAATTGAAGTTTAATGAGTTTTAAATAATAAAGCATTTAATTATTTTAATTTATTTATTTATTTAAACATTTCCCCCCTCAACAGCGGCGAAACTGCTGCGGTGTACGTACACCATTGGTTCCAGCGCTTCCTTTAACCGCCAACAGAAGATGTTCAAAAATGGCCTTTCTGGCGTTCATTTTTGTTTATTTCCTTTTCTTTTCGTCTTTATTTAATGCTTTTTGATTTATATTACTTCAGTTTGGCGGGATTTGCACTTGGTGCTGAAAAGCAGCAGCAGCTGCTGCTGCTGCTGCTGCTGCTGCTGCTGCGGGGCCAGCTAGTACTACCGCACACGAGCAGCGGGGCGTTTTCCCTGGCAAAAGTCTGCATTTTTTCTTATTTTTTACTGAATTAAAGAATTAAATATCAAAAGATTTGCAAAATAAGTCCTTTATGGGGCCAAGTCCTCGGAGCAGCAGAAACGAAGAGGCGTTGCTGGTGCTGCTGCTGCTGCTGTCACGCGAGCCGCAGCAGTCCGCCGTGCTGCAGCACTTCCACTTGCACTTAAGAGTTTAAAAGGGGGAATTTGAATTTAAAAAGAATTTTTAATTTCAATTTTCTTTTTCTTTTTCTTTTCCTCCAATCATGTTCGGGCCAGTCGAGCTCTTCTTCCTCTGCGGTTCAGTTAGCATGGCCTGCTACTTGCTGGTGATCTCCACTGTGGTTTGTCTCAGAGAATAAGCAGCAGCAGCAGCAGCAGCAGCAGCAGCGGCGGCAGCGGCAGCGGGGTGGCGGCTGGGTCACGGGAGGGAGCAGCAGCAGCAGCAGCAGCAGCAGCAGCGTCGGCGCCAAAGGCCGCAACGGGAACGGCAGCAGCAACACAACGACAACAGCAGCAGCAACCACAGCAGCAGCAGCAGCAGCAGCAGCAAAGATGGGTTTCTTTAACAAGTTGATTGTTGGCCTCTGCATCATTGGGATGCTTTCGACGGGATATATGATGGTGGCATTTGCTGTTCTTTTGTGAAGCAAATAAAACAAATTAAAATAATTAAAAGGAATTAAATTAAAATTAATAAATCCAAATTAAATAATTAAACAAATGACAAAAATTAAATAAATATTCGCCCTCAAGGGGCTGCTGCAGCAGCAGCAGCAAACGCCCCGCCGCACCTGTTCTGCTGCTGCAGCAAGGGAGACGCCAGCAGCAGCAGCGGCACTTGCAGCAGCAGCAGCAGCAGCAGCAGCAGCAGCTCTTAGCTGCAGCTTTTCTTTCTTGGTCTTCAAACTGAAACCTAAGGGACAAAGAAATCCAGAAAAGCAGAAGCAGCAGCAGCAGCAGCAGCAAAATGAAGTAAATCATTTTCTTTTCTTTTAGAAAGGCGTCAGCAACTCTGTCTCAACCCCTAAACCGTAAACCCTAAACCCTAAACCCTAAACCCTAGGCCTGCAGTTGGGGGCCCGTGAGGCTTTCCTTCTGCGTTTTGTTTCTTCTTGATGAACTGTCTGCTGCGTAAAAGCAGCAAATATTTATTTAAAATAAAATAAAAAGAAAAAATTATATTTTTAGATTAATATAGAAAGTTGCTTCCGCGTAGATTCTGAGGAAGTGCTGGCAGCAAGCTGTGTCTTTTCTTGCTGCTGCAGAAGCAGCAGCAACAGCAGCAGCAGCAGCGTTTGGAAGAGCAGCAACAGCAGCAGCAGCAGCAACAGCAACAGTCAGGGCCAGTGTACGAGGCAACCAAGGCGGCTATCGATAGAGTCGCCTGTTTCTTGGTTTGAGGCCACACTTCATTCCGTGCTGCTTTAGCTGCTGTTGCTGCAGCAGCAGCAGCAGCAGCTGCTGCTGCTGCTGCTTCTGCTGTAGCAGCAGCTGCTGCTGCTGCTTCCGCTGCTGCTGCTGCTGCTGTGGCTACGCGGTTGCCCGTCGCACAGGGAGTGTGCGTCTCGGTCTGGCGCTCAGAAAGAAATGAAAAGTGGCGAAATAAAACAAAAATGGAAATAAAAAGTAAAAATAAATAAAAATAAATAAAGAAACAAAAAGAACTAAAAAAGCGAACAAGTCCGCAGCAAAATCGTTTTTGGAAACTGCGGAAGAGGCGGCAGCGGTCTGGCTGCAGCAGGTGACCCCCCTGACCACCGGCTAATTCGGGGGCTTTGGAGTCGATTTTGGAGTTTAAAACCACAAAATTAATTAAATTTAACATTTCGAAACAAAGTTTTTGTCTTTTTTGGCCCTTTAACTCCAAAAAAAGCTCCATTTGAGCCTCTCGGCCGCCTGCGAGCCGCCCGGGAGCGCCTACGCTGAGGGGTGGTGCTGCTGTTGCTGCTGCTGCTGCAGCAGCAGAACAAATTCGCGTTTTATTCACACTAAAATTAGAATTTAAATATTATTTAATTTATTTAATTCATTTTTTCCTTTTATTTCCTGTATTTCTTCCCTTTAAACCCTTCAAACTCGCTGAGGCCCCTCCGGGACTGCTGGTGCTACCCTGCTGCATTCTGCTCCCTCTTTTCTTGCACAATTATATCTGCTGCTGCTGCTGCTGCTGCTATAGCCGTTACTGCTGTTGTTGCTGCAGCGGCTACGGCTGTTGCTGCAGCTGTCGCTGCTGCTGCTGCTCCTGCTACTGCTGCAGCAGCGACTTTGGTTGACTTTGTCGTCGCTGGCACTTAACTCTTGCTGCTGCTGCTGCCGCTGCTGCTGCTGCTGCTGCTGCAGCATGGGGCCCCTCACTCCCCCGTGGCTGCAGCAAAGCTTGTCTTTGGGTCTAGCTGCTTCCCAAGGAGACACAGAGACCCAAAAGGAAACTTTAAATGTTCCTTTTTTCCTTTCTGTTGCTTCTGATGAGCAGCTAGTTGAGCTGCTCAGCTGGGGGCACCCTGCTGCTGCTGCTGATGCTGCTGCTGCTGATGCTGCTGCTGCTGCTGATGCTGCAGCCTCTGCAGCACTACTGGCGCCCCCCTGGGGCACATCAAAAGCCCCCCAGGTGTACAGACAGCTATTAGCGGGTGACCCGCAGCAGCTTGCTGCAGCAGATGCATGCGGAATGTCCCCCAAAGAGCAGCAACAGCAGCAGCAGCAGGAGCAGCAGCAAGTTCCTGCTGCTGCTGCGGCTGCTGCTTCTGTGGTTTCGAGCAGGGGACAGCAGCAGTGGGGATCTCCACTGCTGCTGCCACGCACAAGGAGCCCTGTCCCCCGCAACAGCAGCAGCAGCAACAGCAGCAGCAGCAAAAGCAGCAGCAGCATCAGCAGCAGCAGCGGCAGCACACCAGCAGCAGCAGCAGCAGCATTAGCTGCTGATGCTGCTGCTACTCCAAAGAGCAAAACTCAAAATGAAATCAACAAGTCTCCTGCCACTTGCATGGCTTTTGCTTTTTTGCAGGGGGCCCCTGGGGGGCCCCCTGGGGGCCCCCCGGGGGCCCCCAAGGGACCCCCAGAGGCCCCAAGGGGGCCCCCCAGGGGACCCCCCAGTACCCTAAAAGAGACTCTCAGGGGGCCCCCTGAGGCCCCACAGGGGCCCCTAAATGGGTCTTCTAAAGGGCCTCAAAAGGCAGCTGTTAGGGGGCCCCGTGAAGTGCTTAGGGGGCCCCCAAAGGGGCCCCCAAAGGGGGCCCCTAGGGGGCCCCCCGATACCCTAAAGGGCCCCTCTAGGGGGCCCCCTGGGGCCCCCAGGGGGGCCCCCAGAAAGTCCCCACCTTCTGCCGCCTTGCCTTCTGCAGCGCTGCAGCAAGCCGCTTCTAAATCTTGTGAGGGGGCTCAAGCAGCAGCAGCAACATTGCAGCAGCAGCAGCAGCAGCAGCAGCAGCGGCAGGAGTGTAAGGAGGCCACAGCGGCAGCAGCAGCAGCAGATGGTAGCCGCAGAAGCAGCAGCTCTTCCCCTGAAGCAGCAAAAGCTTCACTGTTGCGGGCAAGCCAAACACCTGAAGCCGCAGCAGCAACATGCAGCAGCAGCAGCAGCAGCAACAGCAACAGCAGCAGCAGCAGCAGCAAGGATCAGGGGGCCCCACATCCCCCAGCAGCAGCAGCAGCATCAAGCGAGGCTAAGGGGGCCCCCCGGGGGGCCCCGGAATATGTGGAGACGGAAGAGCTGATAGATCCTTCAGCTGCTGCTGCTGCTGCTGCTGCTGCAGTTGCACATATATCCTTCAGTGAAAAAGATGGTAACACGGATTAGCTGCTGCTGCTGTTGCTGCTGCCGTTACTGCTGCTGCTATAGCTGATGCTGCTGCTGCTGCTGGCATTGCTGCTTATAGTTGCGAAGCAGCAAAGTAAAGTCAACTGGAGCATGAGCTGCAGCAGCAGCAGCTGCTGCGCAGCTGCTGCCGAAGCAAAGACTGCTACACTTCTTATTGCTGCAGCCGGCCATGCGGCCGTCGCTGCTGCTCGCTCCGCTGCTGCCGCTGCTGCTGCTGCTGCCGCGGCTGCTGCGCCGGTTTCTGCTGCTGCTGCTCGCTGTGCTGCTGCTGCTTTTGCTGCTGCTGCTGCTGCTGCTGCTGCTGCTGCTGGAGTCTATTCGTGCTCGGGTTAAATTTCTTTTTTCTTCAGAACAGAAGCACAAAAAGGAAAAAAAAGAAAAACAAAAAGAAGAAAAAAGCCTTTTGGGGGCCCTTTTGTCTCCTCAAGGCAGCAGGGGGCCCCACAGGGGCCTCAGGGGCCCCCTGGAGCTGCTGCAGCAGCAGCAGCAACTGCAGCAGCTGCTGCTGCTGCTGAAGTCAACCTCCCGTGCGCAGAAAAAGCAGCAGCAGCAGCATCAACAGCAACAGAAGCAGCAGCAGCAGGTGCCGGGGCCGGGAACCACTAGGAGCAGCAGCAGCAGCAGCAGCAGCAGCAGCAGCAGCAGCAGCAGCAGAATGACGCCCTCAACTGCAGCATCAACAGCCCCAGCGGAGGCAGCAGAAGCAGCATCAGCAGCAGCATCAGCAGCAGCAGCAGCAGCAAATCAAACAGGCAACCCTCACCGGCCGCAGCCCACCAGTGGGGGTCCCGTGTCTCTTACAAAGTATGAAGCAGCAGCAGCAGCAGCAGCAGCACAGAAGGCCCCTCCACGTTTGGCCTTAAGAGACCTTGAGCCTGCTGCTGCTGCTGCTGCTGCTGCTGCTGCAACAGCGGCACGCGGAGGCACAGGAGCAGCAGGCGATACGCGTAGGGTTGCTTCTGCTACCGCTGCCGCTGCTGCAGCTGCAGCTGCTGCAGCTGCTGCTGCTCCTGCTGCTGAGCTGATAGTACGCTGCAGCCCGCTGCAGCAGCAAAGCTGTTTCATAACAGCACCTCCTGAAGAAGAAAAACAAAAAAAAAGAAAAGAGAAAAAAGAAAGAAAAGAAAAAGAAAAAGAAGCACCATGGAAGGATTATCTGAGCCCTTTTGCTGCTGCTGCTGAGCAGCTGCAGGGCCTGTGCAGCCCCTGCTGCTGCTGCAGCAGCAGCAGCAGCAGCAGCAGCAGCAGCAGGCGTCGCTGCAGCAGCAGCAGCAGCAGGCAACTGCAGCAACGTTGGCTCCCCTTGAGCCTTGAGGGGCCCCCAGGGACCCAGCAGCGACTAGACAGAAGCAGCAAAAGAAAAAAACAAAGAAAAAAATATTTAAAAGTAGATGCATGCAGATGTCCCGCCGCTACTTACAGCAGCAGCAGCAGCAGCAGCTGCAACAGCTGCCGCTGCTGCTGCAGCAAGCAGTCGCTCGGAGCGGCCACAGCTGCTGCAGCAACCAGGTGCATCTCCTGCTACAAAATAAAACAGCAGCAGCAGCAGCAGCAGCAGCAGCAGCTATTGGATATACCACGAGCTGCAGCAAGTGCATGCAATTCAGGTAAACCCCCAGACCCCCAAAATGAGGGGCCCCCATGGGGGGCCCCCCTCTTTCTGCCTCCAGTAAGTCCTTTGGGGGGCCCCCTGGGGGGCCCCCCTGGGGGCCCCCTAGGGGGCCCCTCAAGTTCAGACTTAGGGGCCCCCCTGAGGGCCTCCAGACCCTTTTATTTGGGGGGCTCCCCTGGGGGGCCCCCCAGGGGCCCCCTGCACTCAGAGGGCCCCTGCTGGGGGCCCCACATAGGTTCGCCTCATTCTGAAGGGGGCCCTGGGGGGGCCCCCTGGGGGCCCTGGGGGCATCCCCAGGGGGCCCCTGGGGGGGCCCCCTGGGGGCCCCTGCGGGGGTCAAAGAGCAGCAGCAGCAGCTGCTGCTGCTGCTCTTTGACTTATATTGAAAAGGAAAAGCAAGAAACAAATTTAGTGTAGGTCTTTGGGTCTATCAAACCCTAAACCCTAAACCCTAAACCCCAACTGTTCAGTAGCTGCTGCTACTGCTGCTGCTGCTGCTGCTTGTTTGATTAAATTTTGAATTTTGGAATTTTCGTTTTCTGTCTTGCAGTGACGAGGTGTACAAACACTCCACTGCCGCGCGCTGCACCTGCTCTGCTGCTGCTGCTGCTGCTGCAGCAAAACGCAAAAGCCATCGCGCCAATGCTGCTGCTGCTGCTGCTGCTGCTGCTGTTGCTGCTGCTGAGTCCCCTAGGGCGACACCAGGGTCCCAAGAGCAAGTATATATAAATTCTGTCTTCAAAAATAAATAGATAGATAAATAAATAAATAAATAAATAAATGCAATTAAAGTTTATTTATTTATTCATTTATTTATTTATTTATTTATTTTCTGTTTTTTTTCAGAATGAACTCTTCTTGAGACGCATTTGCCTCCTCCTCAAAGACAGCCCCAGCCGGGGGGCCCCCCACAGCCCGGGGGCCCCTGGGGGGCCCCCCGGGGGGCCCCCTGGGAGGCCCCCTGGGGGCCCCCCGCGGGTCCTCGGGGGCCCCAAAGGGGTATTTGGGGGCCTCCCGGAAGTCCCCAGGAGCCTCCAGGGGTCCCCTTGGGTCCATGGGGGCCCCCAAGAGGCCTCTGGGGGCCCCCAAGGGGCCCCCAAAGACCACCAGGAAATCTCATGGGGCCCCCAGGGGGCCTTTTGGGTCCATGGGGGCCCCCAGGGGGGCCCCAGGGGCCCCCAAGAGGGCCATGGGGGCCCCAGCAGCTTCAAGGGCTTTCGGGGGCCCCCCAGGGGCCCCTCAAGTACCCTAAAAATGCGGTACGGGGGGCCCTCTAGGGG
>NW_013541485.1:24336-42264 GCF_000499545.2 Eimeria tenella
GCAGCAGCAGCAGCAGCAGCAGCAGCTCACTTCATTTTATATCTCCCTTTTCCCCTAAATCTGGAGACAAACTGCAGCATAGGAGCAGCAGATCAAAAGGAGACAAAAGACAAATAAAAGACTTCAGAAGCAGCTGCACTTCATGCGTAGGTAAGCTCTCAACAGCAGCAGCAGCAGCAGCAGCTGGTGCTGCTGCTGCTGCTGCTGCAGCAGCAGCAGGACCAACGGTTCTGTTTGCCGCTGCTGCTGCAAAGCTGCAGCAGCGGCAACAAAAAGAGAATCCATCGAATACTTATATATTTTTTATTATCTATAATTACGTAATTAATTAATTAACTAATTAAAGCTAATTAATTAGATAATTAATTAATTAATTAATTAATTGGACGAACTAAAAAGTAAAAAACCGCTGCAGGTACATACAAACTCGAAAATGCATTTGCTGCTGCTGTTGCCATTGCTGCTGCTGCTGCCATTGCTGCTGCTGCTGTCTACAGGCATCTACAGACTGTCTGGGGCAATTTCTGCTGCTGCTCGCCGCTGCCTCATTGCTGGATTTCGTCCTTTGCTGCTGCTGCTGCTGCCGCCGCAGCAGCAGCACTCAAAGCAGCAGCAACAACCTCAGGAACAGCTGCAGCAGCAGCAGGCCTTGAAGTCCCGGCAGCAGCAGCAGCAGCAGCAAATGCAGTCCCACTGGTGTTTGGCTCTGCTGCTGCAGCACTTTTTTTCTTCTGCTCGTCGTGGGGCCCTTAAGGCAGCGTTTGGAAATTTAAAAATGCATGCAGCACGAAGCAGCAGCAGCGGCAGCAGCAGCAGCAGCAGCAGTAGCAGTTGCTGCTACTGCAGGAACAGCAGCTGCAGCAGCAACAGCCCGTGCTCCGGCTGCATAGAGCAGCAGCAGAAGCAGAAGCAGCAGCAAGAAAAGGAGCAGCAGCAGCAGCAGCAAGAACAGCAACAGCTGCAGCAGCAAAGACAGCAGCAGCAGCAGGAGCAGCAGCAGAAAGCAATAGAGGCATGGGCAGCAGCAGCAGAAAGAAGACAATCTGCTGCTGCAGCAAAAGCCACCTTTTGCTGCTGGAGACAATGGACACAGAAGACCCAAAAAGCAAAAAAAATGTATTTATTAAGTGCTAATTAATTAATTAATTAATTAATTAATTAATTAATTAACAAATTTATTTATTTATTTATTTGTTTATTTATTCATTTTTATTTCAGATTTGCTGTCTACACTTCGTTAAAGACCCGGCAGTCGAATTTGCTGCTGCTGCAGCAGCTGTGGATGCAGTGGCGCAGCACTGCAGCAGCAGCAGCAGCAGCGGCGCAGCAGCAGCAGCAGCAGCAGCAGCAACTCAAGCAGCTGCTGCTGCTGCTGCAGGCCAAAGAAGAAAAGATTAAAATGCATGCGCTTAGCCGTCTCTCTGTCCATACACTGTAAGAAAATATATAAAAATAAATAAGTAAATAAATAGATAAATAAATTAATTAATTATATAAATAGTCCATTTATTAATTTAAAAAAAGAAATTAAATAATTAGTTATTTGATTAACTTTGCTTTTGTTTTGCTGCGGTGCTGCAGCTGCTGCTGCCTGCAGCAGCGCCAAAAGGAAGCAGCAGCAAATTTGTTTTTTAACTTAAAACAAAACAAAAATAAAATGCATGCATTTGGAGCTTGGCGGCGCATCTGTGGGGCCCCAGCTAAGCTGCGTGGTGCTGCTGCTGCGCTGCTGCTGCTGCTGGTGCAGCAGCAGCAGCAGCTGGTGTTGCGCAGGGCCTTCCGGCAGCTGCAGCAGGCCACGCAGCAGCAAAAGCAGCAGCAGCATAGTCGGCAGCAGCAGCTGCAGCGGCAGGAGCAGCAGCAGCAGCTGCTGACGCTGCTGCAGCGGCAGAAGCAGCAGCAGCAGCTGCTGCAGCAGCGGCTGCAGCAGCAGCACGAACAGCAGCAACTGCGTACTGCCTTTGCCTCTCTTCGCATATATGTGGGTTTAAAAATAAATAAATAAATAAATAAGCAAAATAAATAAAATAAATAAATAAATAAAATAAGAAGCAAATAACTAAATAAAGAAATAAATAAAATAAATAAACAATATACATATAATAAACAACATAAAGTAAAATAAAAGAACTGGAAAACAAACAAAGAACATTTTATCGCTTTATTTCATTTTGTTGCTTTTTGTCTTTTTGAATTTAATGCATTTAATTCATTTTCTTTGCTTCTTAATTTTATTTATTTCTCTAATTTAATTATTTTTAATTCAATTGTTTTTATTTATTTCGATCACATTTTTTCTCAGGCTTTATTTAAAAGCGCAGCTGAGGCACGCCAGGCAAGTTTGCTGCTGCAGCAGCAGCTGCAGCTGCAGCAGCAGCAGATACTACAGCAGCAGCAGATACTGCAGCAGCAGCAGCAGGCGCAGCAGCAAGAGCAAAAGCAGCAGATGCTACAACAGCAACACGGCAATGGCCAGCACCAGCAAAGGGAACAGCAGCAGCAGCAGGAGCAGCAGCAGTTGCAGCAGCAGCAGCAGCAGCAGGTGGAGCCGGAGCAGCAAGAGCAGCAGCAGCAGCAAGTCAGTAGGTACACACGAGGCTCTAAACAAAAGCAGCAAATAAGAAGCTGCAGCAAATTTGTTAAAACACATTTTTAAATTTGTGAATTAAAAAGAATAATAAAAATAAAACGAAAAGGCGCCAAAGAAAAGTTCCAAATCAAAACTCATGGGGCCCCCAGCTGTCTGTACACCGCAGGGTGTATGGGTGCAAGTTTGGAAAAAGGAAAAGTCAAAAAACAAATAATTAATGGGAGAATTGCTGAATAAATAAGTGCATTTGAAAGCCAATTAATAAATAAATAAAATTGCTTTTTAAATAATTAATTATAAACTTTTAAAATTAAAAAGAATCTAAAAATTCGAAAGTGCGGAAATGCATGCAGCTGCGCGTACACCCCAAATGGCTCTGCGGTGTATGCGGAGCTTTTTATTTTGAATTTGAAATGAAGTTTTCTTTCTTGCTTTCTTTCCATTTTAATTAATCTAATTAATTAAATTAATTAAATTAATTAAATTATTTGAATTGATTTAATTAATTTACTTAATTGGATTATTTAAATTAATGAAAAATGCATCTAATTTAATTAATAATCAACTTTCTGTGTATTGATTTAACTTTAATTAAACTTACCAAATAATTAATTTTAAAATTTGTTTGTTTTAAACTCAAGCAATTAATTTGCATCATTCTCTTTCCGTGTCCGATGATGCTCCTTACTGCAGCTGCTTCTTGCTGCAGCAGCAGCAGCACCTGTATGCTGCAGCAGCAGCAGCAGCAGCGCACACCTGCAGCAGCAGCAGCAGCAGCTGCTGCTGCTGCTGAGCCTTCTCGCTCCATTGCTGAGGCGTACACTGTTGTTGCAGCAGCAACGCAGCAGGCCTCGCTGCTCCTGCGCCACCACCAGGTGCTTCTGCTTCTGCTTTTGCTGCTGCTGCTGCTGCTGCTGCTGTTGCTGCTGCTGCTGCTGCTGCTGCATTTTAGCTGCAGTTCTCGGCATGTCTTTGGCTTGAGTTGCTCAAAAGAAAAATAAACAAAACCCACCAACAGCAAAACCCATCTACATTCATATTTCATCAGTTTAATTAATTTAATTTAATTTAATTTAATTAATTTAATAAATTAATTTAATTCATTTAATTTAATTAAATTAATTAATCAAATTTACTCTATTTTCAGGCCACAGCCCCTCTAGCGGATCAACTGGCCCTCGCGTTGGCCCCGCTGCTGAGTTTTTTGAGCTGCAGCAAAACGAATAAAATAAATAAAACAAATAAAACAAATAAAATAAATAAAATAAATAATGAAATAAATAATGAAATAAGTGATGATATAAGTGAGGCTGATGAACTGGATTATATCGATCTTATAAATGGCTTTGGTGCTGCACACCTAGATGCAACCCATAAACAGCAGCAGCAGCAGCAGCAGCAGCGTCTGAAGCTGCAGCAGCAGCAGCGACAACAGCTGGAGCAGCAGCTGCAGCAGCAGCAAGAGCAGCTGCAGCAAGAGCAGCTGCAGCAACAGCTGCGAATGCAGCATCAACACAAGCAGCTACAGCAGCAGCAGGAGCAACAGCAGCTGCAGATGCAGCAGCAGCAACAGCAGCAACAGCAGCAACAGCAGCACTGCCGAAGCAAGGAGCCCCGGAAGAGCCAATGTCTGCAGCAGCACGTAAGAGAATTATCTTATCTTTACAGAATTCTTATTTTTATAAATTAGAAATAAAAATAAAAATAAAAGTAAAATGAAATTGAATTAAAATTAAAAGTGTTTGGCTCCTCTGGCGTTCGGGTGTATCTGCAGCTCTGCGGTGTCTGCGCAGCTCCCGTTTTCACTGGGATGAAAAAATGAAATTAAAATAAAATAAAAATAAAATAAAATAAATGAATAAAATAAAATAAAATAAATAATAAAAACAGTAAAAGATATTTTAAACCATAAAGCGCTTAATTTAATTTAAATGCTTTTCTTTTTTTGCTGCTGCAGGCGCTGCACCTGCAGCAGCACCTCATGCTGTGTCACGCCCAGGCGTTCTTGCAGCAGCGACAAGTAAACCCTAAACCCTAAACCCTAAACCCTAGCCCTCCGGCCTTGCTAAACCCTGAATTAGGGTTTGAGCTGTGTGCGCTCCTGCAGCTGCAAAGCCTCAAGAAGGAGCTGCAGCAACAAGACCAGCTGCTGCTGCTGCTGCCTCGCGCTGCTGCGGCAGCAGCAAACAAACAAACTCTGACCCCAGCAGCAGCAGCAGCAGCAGCAAAGAGGGGGACTAAGTGCAGCTTTAGAAACACAAATAAATAAATAAATGAGTAAATAAATAAACAAATAAATAAATAAATAATAAAAGAAAACAGAACCTGCTGCTTCGGATTATTCCAAAAGACCCAAACTTGCTGCTGCTTTTATTCTTTTTGAGTTTCCTTTTTTCATTTTCTTTTTGTTTGAAATGCTTGTAATTAAATTCCAAAAAACATTTTTTTAATCTTTGTTTTTATTTGTATGAATTCCACTTTTCGATTAAAGACAAGCCGAAGGAAATATATTTTCTTTTCTTTTATAAAAAGAGAATATAAAATGCATTTATATCTAAAAACTAAAATTAAAATGAAAAAATTCTTCTGAAATAATAAATCCAACGACGCGGGTAAATTGGGGTGTACGTACACCTGAAAGCTCAGGAACGAAATGCGCGAAAACTGCAAAAGGTGAAATAATGCCAAAACTCAAAAAGTAAATAAATAAATAAATATATATATAAATAATAAATAAACAATAAATAAATAATGTCAAAAAGTTCAAGTCTAAAAAGCAGAAAAATTGCAAACGCACTGCCAGGGCTCCGGGAGGGCCAAAAACCCTAAACCCTAAACCCTAAACCCTAAACCCTAGGCCCTGGAGAGGCGGCGGCTGGGCTGGGGTTTGGGGTTTTAAGGAGAAATAGGGCGAAGTTGAATTATTGACTTAACTTAATTGTTCATTTGAACTGGCAAATTAATTATTTAATTTATTTATTAATTTAATTAATTGATTCAATCAATCATTTAACTGAATTGATTAATTTGTTTTCAATTAAAGCAAATAATTAGCTCACTAAGCTACGAGTTTAATATGTGAATCTAATAAATTCAATTAATTTATTGAATTCATTTAATTAAATGAATTAAAAATAATTGAATTAATTCATTTAATTCATTTAATAAAATGAATTAAATATAACTGAATTAATTCATTTAATTCATTCAATTAAATAAATTGGATTAATCAACTGAATTAATCCAACAAATAAACACGACAAACAAATTCAGCAA
The DNA here is from genome assembly GCF_000499545.2 of Eimeria tenella. NCBI lineage: Eukaryota > Apicomplexa > Conoidasida > Eucoccidiorida > Eimeriidae > Eimeria > Eimeria tenella. The sequence continues at coordinate 30,203 of NW_013541485.1, forward strand.
ATCAATTCAACGAATCAATTCAATTAATTAAATTAATTAAATTAAATCAAATTAATTAAATAAATTAAATCAAATTGGATTAAACTAATTAAATGAATTGAATTAAATGAATTAAATTGGCAAACTGAATTTGCCAAAGAAAGAAGACCCGAGAGAAGCAGAAAATTTGAACTTGGCGAAAAAAGAAAACAAACAAATAAACAACAAATAATAAGTAAACAACCAATAAATAATAAATAATAAATAATAAATAATAATAAATAAAAAATAATAAATAAATAAATAATAATGAGAATAATCAACTTGTGGAAGAGCAGGAGGGCGTCAGTTGAAGGGGAGCTGTTGGACTTGGAATTTTTTCGCGTTTTCGGAAAAAGAAGTTTCCGGGGGACTTTGCGGGATTTCCGGAGATTTATTTTCGGATTTTTGGGATTTATTTTCCTTTTTGAAGTTCAAGTTCGGCAAAAATGGACAATTTTGAATTTGAAACTGAAAGCCGCTGCGGCGGATGACCTGCGCGGCGCACCAGCTGCCCAGCTGCGCTGCGGTGTACGTACACCCCAGCGCCAACGCCCCAAACAGAAAGCCCCCCGCAAAAGCGTCTCCAGCTCCATTCAGATCTTTTATTTCTTCCGCAGGCACTTCCGGAGTGGGGTACGAGCTCACCCGCAACTTGCTGCTGCTGCTGCTGCTGCTGCTGGGGGGGGGGGTGGTGCTGCGCAGCAGCAGAGAGACGCAGCAAGGAAGTAGTTTATTTGTTTTGCAGGTTTAGTTTGCTTTTGTTTTGAATTTAAATTAATTCTCAAGAAGCAATTCTGTTTTCCTTTGTTCTTGAGTTCGAAGTAATTAAAACGAAATGATTATGCTTCCTTCTCCTCTTTTAAATTCAAATTAGTTGAGAAAGAAACAACAAACCTTTTGTTGAAGTTCAAATTAATTAAAAAGAAATTATCGAATTTAAATTGCTTACTCAGTTGAGGCCACAATGACGGCGTCTGGTCCTTGTGTAATTACAACAGCTTTGAAAAAACTATTTATTTTTACTTTTGAATTTTCATTTTCCAAAAGTTCTTCCTTTCCATCTTTTGCATCTTTTTTGGAATCTTTTGCCTTTTCTAGAGCTTCTTTTGCGTCTTCTTCCGTTTGCTGCTGCTGCTGCAGCTGCAGCAGCAGCTGCAGCAGCTGCAGCGCAACGTCGCCCATGCTGCCGCTGCAGTCAATGCCGCAGGAAGCAGCAAAAGCTGTTGCTTCTTCTTTGTTTCCAATTAAAATAGAAGTGTTTTTCAAAACTTCTTTTATTTCATTTTTGTAAATTTCAAAAAGAAATGAAGCCGACAGATTAAACGCGAACACCTTCCCCGTCGCTCCGCAGTGTCTAGACAGCTCAATCGCCACCTGCAAACAGCCACTTCAATGTCCTCTCCACTTTTATTCTTTTTCATTTCCCTTTTATTTCTTATTTTATTTCTTTTTATTTATTATTTTTGGCTTTCTCTTATTCTTTTTTTTCTATTTCCTCTTTATTTCCTTCATTTTATTATTTATTTCAATTTGTTTCCGCCTTTTTACCTTTCATTTCGGGAAATTGAATCCAAAGATCATTTCAATTCAAAAAGAAATAAAAAGATATTAGGACAAATAATAGACTCTAAATTCAAACAAACAATAAACAAGAGGAAATAAATAAATTAATTAAATGGACTCGCCTCAGTGGAGGAAGAAAGGAGAAAGCCAGTGCAGTAAACAGCATCAGCTTTTTGAACTTTTTCAAAAACGGATTTCAAAAATTCAAAATTTATTTTTGTTGCTGCTCCCAGACGTGTACATACACTCCGTTCCTTGTCCGTGACCAGCACCAAACAACTCCCAGTCGGCTCCCCTTCGCACACTTTGTAGAGAGTTTCAATTCCTGCAGCAGCAGCAGCAGCAGCAGCAAGGGCAGCAGGTGAGGCGGCAGGAGGAGCGGCAGCGACAGCAGCAGCAGCAGCAGGGACGGCCGGTGGAGCGGCAGCAGCAGGGATGGCAGGTGAAGCAGCAGCAGCGGCAGCAAGCACAGCAGGTGAAGCAGCAGGTGCAGCAGCAGCAGCAGGTGAGGCAGCAGCACCAGCAGAAGGCAGAAAGGGGGCAGCAGAAGGAACAGAAGGGAGGAAAGGAGCAGCAGGAGCACAGAAGGGACAAAAAAAGCAGCAGCAGCAGCAGCAGAGGGGAGAAAATAAGCAGCAGCAGCAGGAGCAGCAGGAGCAGCAGGAGCAGCAGGAGCAGCAGCAAGAAAGGGATGAGAAAGTCGAAAAACAAGGTTCACCTTGAGACTCCAGGAGCTCTTTGAGCTGCTCCCCCTCTTTGTCGTTGCCGATGCTCCCGAGGAACATGCTTTCTCCGGGCTGCAGCAGCAGCAACAGCAGCAGCAGCAGCAGCAACAGCAGCAGCAGCAGCAGCAGCAGCGGGAGTTGCGCAGCAGGGAAGGCGTGTGCGGGGAAAAGCTCTTCAGATCTGGACTGTGGAGGAGCAGGGGATTCTTTCGAAGGGTCACAAGAAGGGGAAGTTGGCGAAACTTGAAAAGTTGGAAAAAAGTTGATTTGAACGGACTTTGTTGCCGCAGAGGGCCTGGTAGACGCGCACGGTGTTCTGGCCGCAGCCGCCAGCCAAAAAGCTGCACTCGAAGTCCTTGGGAATTTTGGAAAATAATTCAATTTGCTTTTCTGCTGCCAAAACGGCGCCGCCGAAGGGAAGGTCGAACTGCTGCAGCAGCTCGCGGGGCACCTCGGCCACGATGTCCAGCAGCGGGTTGCATGCGGAAAGCAGCACCATTTTCGCGTTTTTCTTTCTTTTCCAGCTTCCAAACTCCAAAACTGACTGCGTTTTGCTGCTGTTTCCGTCGAGCCAGCATCTGCTGCTGCTGCGCTGCTGCTGCTGCTGCTGCTGCAGCCCGCAGCCACGCGAGACCGCGGCGCCGCGCAGCTCCGCCGCGGCGCTGCAGTCGCCCGCGAAAGCTGCAGTTTGTTTCGATTTAAATAAAATTATTATTTTTATTTCGCTTCACCTCTTCGGCTTTAAACTGCTGCTTCGGACTTCGCCAAATTCGACGAAGACGGCGCAGCCGCAGCTCGCCGAGCCAGCGCCTGTCGGCTCCCGTGCAGGAAGCAAGTCTGTTCGTTTGCGTGCGGACTTTGCATTCAACTTGCATTAATTCTTTTAGTTTGAAGTTTAATTCATTTAATTTCAAGTTCAAATTCAAATTCCATTCAAACAGCCACGAACCGCCAAGACGCGCGCCAGCGAGAACTGCTGCAGCGCTGCGGCAGCAGCTCGTGGGGCCCCCCGCTGCTGCAGCAGCAGCAACTCGCGCGGCTGAACGCCTTTTGAAGTTCGCGTTTCCATTTGAATTTAAAAAGGGATTTTAAAGTCTTTTCACTTTTTTAAAGTTCCCATTTGGATTAAATTTCGAAAGAGAACTTCAAAGTCTTCTCAAATGGCAGCAGCGCCGACACGAGCAGCAGCAGCAGCTGCGAGACGCAGCAGCACAACCTGCATGCGCTGCTGCTGCTGCTGCTGCACACGCAGCACCAGCAGCAGCTGCAGCAAAACATTTGAGCCTATTAATTAAATATATTTACTTACACAAATAGTGTTTTGGATATGCATGCAAATTTGCATTCCCTCATTCGCCAAAAATGTGAATCTGAATCTTCAAAACACCCGCGGGTACTGCCGCAGCAGCAGCAGCAGCTGCTGCTGCTGCTGCTGCAGCAACGGCAGAGGTTGCGGCTTGCGCAGCAGTGGCTGCTCCTGCATCACGCTGCTGCTGCCTCAGCAGAGGCTGCTGCTGCAGCGGCTGCTGCTGCCTCAGCGGCGGCGGCGGCTGCAGCAGCAGGACCTGCAGCAGCAGCAGGACCTGCAGCAGCAGGAGCAGCAGCAGCAGCAGCAGCTACTCTTCGAGCAGCAAATTGTTGACAAAAGGCTCTTCTTCTTCCTCCAAAGTGACCCCCCAAGTTTTGCGCTGCGGCAGCACACGCGAAAGAGCTGCGCGCCAGCAGCCCAGCTCCGCGTAGGCCATCAGCACTGAAGCAACCTGCAGCAGCAGCAGCAGCAGCAGCAGCAGCAGCAATAGGAACAGCAGCAGCAGCAGCAATACAAGCAGCAACAGGAACAGCAGCAGCAGCAGCAGCAGCACTACCACGGGCAGCAGCAGCAGGAATGTGAGCAGCGGCAGCAGCAGCAGCAGCATGCGGAGCAGCAGGAGCAGCCGCAAGATGAGCAGCAGCAGGAGCTGCAGCAGCAGCCGCAGCCGTCCGAGTCCCAAGAGTCTGTCTGAGGACTCGCGAGCTAGGGTTTAGGGTCTAGGGTTTAGGGTTTAGGGTTTGTGTGGCTTGCCTGGTTGACAGTGAGGATCTTGGACCCCCGAAGGCCGCCTGCGCCGCCGCCGCCGCCGCTGCTGCTGCTGCTGCTGCTGCTGCTGCAGAAGGCGCTGCTGATGGGAAGCTTTGCTGCGCGCAAGTTTGCTGCTCGGCTTTTGTTGAAAGTGAGAAGTTTGAATCGGTTTCTGTCGACGAGGCCGCCGAGTACGTACACCGCGTCGCGCTCGAGTGTCTGCAGCTCTTCTGCTGCGTCTGCTGTCAAATAAATTATTTTATTTTCTTTTTTTTCTTTTTCAAAAACTTCCAAAAACGACAAACTGCTCACTCCGCACTTCCACCGGCCCGCGCACTGCACTCGCTGCAGCGCAGCAGCCACCCGCGGGCCCACGCCCGCGATCCACAGCTCCACCGCGCTGCTGCTGCTGCTGCTGCTGCTGCTGCTGCTGCTGCTGGGGGGCGCCTTGCTGCTGCTCGAATCCGCGTCGTTGCTGCTGCTGCTGCTGCTGGTGTTGCTGGGGCTCTCACAGGTGCTGCTGGTGCTGGTGCAGCCCACGCTGCTGTCCTTGCTGCTGCTGCCGGCCGGCGCTGCAGCAGCAGAAGCTGCTGCTGGCGATGCCGCTGCGTCCTTCGGGGGAGCAGCAGCAGCAGAATCCGCTGCCACTGCTGCTGCTGCGTCGCTGGGGGGCGCAGCAGCAGCAGCAGAATCCTCTGCTGCTGCTGCTGCGTCGCTGGGGGGCGCGGCAGCGGCAGAATCCGCTGCCGCTGCTGCTGCGTCGCTGGGGGAAGCAGCAGCAGCCGAATCCGCTGCTGCTGCTGCGTCTGCTGCTGGCTCTTGAGGCAGCTGCTTTTCTTTGTTTCTCCAGCCGCTTTTCCAGCGCCGCTGCACTGCTGCCTTTTTGTCTTGCTGCCGATTTAGTCTTTTTGCTTCTCCGTAAGTGTACATCAGCTGCTGCACAAGAGAAAAGATTTCCGAATCCGTTTGCTGCTCCTCGAAGTCGCAGTCAATGCACAGCCGCAGCCGCACGCCCGTGCTGCTGCTGCTGCTGCTGCAGTCTTGCGGCAGCAGCGGCTCCTCGCGCTCGCCCGATCCTGCTGCTTCTGCTGCTGCTGCCGCTGCTGCTGCTGCTTCGCGCCGCGCGCACTTCTTGCGCCGCTTCGCAGCAGAACGCAGCGACCGCCGCCGCTCTTTGATCTGCTGCAGCCGCTCCTGCGCCCGCAGCCTCCGCAGGGCGTTTTTGGACAGTTTGCTGCTGCTGTTTTCGTTGCTGCTCGCGTTTAACGGGCCTGCTGCCTCTGCTGCTGCTGCTGCTGCTGTCGTCACTGGAGAGCCGGGAGCCTCCGCTGCTGCCTGCTGGCAGTGCTGTGCAAGTCCCGGCTCAGATTCCACCATTTCTCGAGAAGAAATCTAAAGCTTCAGCAGAGCTTTCAAAAGAAAAACAAACGACAACTCCAATATTAGAGAAGAGGGTGCGTTTGGGGCAGAGCTGGAGCCGCCGAAAAGATGGCAAACTGAGGATGCGCAACGCGAATTCAAGAACTGGATTCCGCGTGGAAACCTGGGGAAAAGGCGGGAATACAGCGCAATCTCGGGTTTATTTGGACTGAATAAAACGAATTAAACTCAAATGGAAAGAACGAGAAGGAACTTTTGCTCGAATCCAGCAAAAACAGCTTTTGTGCATGTTGGCATGGGGCTGTACGACACTGTAACAGCCCAGCTGCGGCAGCAGAAAGCTGGGGGAAAGCTGGGGAATTTGCGTTTAGTTTGGAATTTGGGGAAATAAAATGAAAAGAACTTTCGGAATAATTGATTTGGAAGTTCGAAAAGTGGCATTTGCCAACATGATCAGTGTGTTGCGGTGCTGAGTGTGAGAAGTTGCGTGGCTGGCGGGCGGCCGTCGGAGTTGAATTCAGTTCTGTCTTTTTGGACATTCCGTTGAATTCTGTTTTAATTATTTATCTCAAAATGAAAAAATTAAATACGGCTTTTCGATTTCTTCTAACGGTGTACTTCTACACCGTCATGTCGCTCTTCCTCATCATTTCCTGCGCCGTTCTCTTCCTTGAGGGTCTTTGCCTCTTCCCGCTGCTGCTCATCAAACCCAGACTCCGCATTGTCATTCTGGGCGGGACTCACCAGCGCTTGATGGACATCGGTGCCTTCTGCTGCTGCTGCTGCTATTGCTGCTGTTGCTGCTGCTGCTGCTGCTGTTGCTGCTGTTGCTGCTGCTGCTGCTGCTGTTGCTGCTGCTGACTGCGGGATGACTCCTTCTCAGTTTCAGCTGCGTCCGAGCTGTGCCTGCAGCAGCAGCTGCTGAGTCCCACTTGCTCTTCTCACTTCCTACCTGCTGCTGCTGCTGCTGCTGCTGCTTCTGCTGCTGCTGCTGCTGCAGCTTACCACCTCTGCAGGCCGTTTTGGGGGAAGCGGGTTCTGCGGCCTTTGCCTGCGGGGATATCTTCAAAGAAGGTGATAGTGGTGGTGAACCACACGAGCAAAATAGGTGAATCAAAGTGGATTTTGGGAGTTTTTGGGATCTTTTGGTTGATTTTTGAGTGCATTTTTGGATTTATTTTCATTTATTTCGTTTATTTTGTTTTATTTTTCTTTTTTTCTTTCTTTTTTTTCACCTTTCCGCAATTTCCACCTCCCCAGACCCCTGGGTCGTCGGCTCCATGCTCATCGGCCACCCCGCCATCTACGTCATCAAACGCTCTCTCCTCAAAGTCCCAATTGCAGGTTTGCAAATTAATTTAATTAAATTAATTAAATTAAATTAATTAAATTGAATTAATTTAATTAATTTAATTTAATTAATTTAATTTAATTTGAGTAAAAGTGCTTTCAGATTTGAATAATTCAATTTCAAGTTCAATTGGCGTTTCGTCTGCACAGAATAATTGCACAAGCTTTTTGAATTTTGCTGCATTAAATATAAAAATAAATGTTTTATTTTAAAATAAAAATACATTTAAAGTATTCTATTTTTTAATAACGTATTTATTCAAGTGTGCATTATTTAGCTTTCTCAAGCATTTAAATACCTTCGTGCGGATATCTCTGATATTTAATACATCTTTGGGCAGCAGAAATTTCTGCTGCTGCTGCTGCGCAAGCAGCAGCTGCTGCTGCTGCAGCTGCAGCTGCTGCTGCTGCGCAAGCAGCAGCTGAAAAGACGGGCGGATCGGAGAAAGAGGGTTTAAATTGTGGATTTTTGATTATTTGAGGCTGGTAGAAGGGATAAAGTCTTAATTAAATGCATTAAAAAAGTTAGAAAAGGCAAAGAGATTTAAATAATTCAAAATATTCTCTTTTTGCACTTTCAGGATGGGCGCAGTACATGGCCGGCGCGCTGTCTGTACAGTTCACGAAGGAAAGAGGCGGCTGGGGAACTCAGCCCGGCTCTGTGCAGGACATGATGAAAGTAATTAAAATAATTAAAATAATTAAATTAAATTAATTAAATTAAATCAAATTAATTGAATTAAATCAAATTGAATTCACTTCATTCGATTGTTTGCTTGTTTCAAAGATGGCTCATTCCCCCACGCCGTCGCAGTGGGCTTTGCTGATCTTCTTGCAAAGCGAGTTCATGAAATGATTTGAACTCCATTTAATTAAATTAATTAATTATTTAATTTAATTAATTTAATTAATTCAATTTATCTATTTAATTTATTTTGTTTTGTTCATTTAGGAAGCTTTGAAACATCTGGCGGACGGCATTTGTGTCGTCGTTTTCCCCGAGGGCACCCGCAGTGTCTCGGGAAGACTCCAGCCTTTTAAAAATGGCTTTTTCAGACTTGCTGCTGAAAACCCAGACATCCACATCTTGCCAATTGGTCAGCAGCAGCAGCAGCAGCAGCAGCAGAAGCAGCAGCAGCAGAAGCAGTTGCGGCAGCGGCGCTGCGGCAGCAGCTGCGGCAGCAGCGCTGCAGCAGCAGCTGCTGCAGCGGCTCTGCAGCAGCGGCTGCGGCAGAGGCGCTGCAGCAGCAGCTGTAGCAACAGCAGCAGCAGCTACAGCTGCTGCTGTTGCTGCTTCTGATCCAGCTGCAGCTGCTGCGCCTCCAGTTGTGCTTTTGTGTCTGTTGCTGCTGCTGCTTGCTGCATTTCAGTCTATCCTCGATTTCGCTGAAGCTTTCATATCCTTATGTTTTATTTATTTTACTTAATTATTCAACCGTTTAATTAATTATTTAATTTAATTAATTTAATTAATGTAACTAATTTAATTTAATTTATTTATTTGCTTTGTTTTGCTGCTGCAGCGCTGCACAACAACTTCCGGCTGTGGCCAGTGAGCAGCAAACTTTTGTATCCAGGAACTTCTTATGTTTCTTGCGGAGACCTTATTCCTGCAGAGGCAAACCCTAAACCCTAAACCCTAAACCCTAATTTCTGGGAAAGCGCGGGTTCCGGGGGCCTCAGGGAGCCTTCAAGGCCTAAACCCTAACGCAAACCCTAAACCCTAAGCCCTTGCTCTAAACCCTCGAGCCCCTCTCTAAACCCTAAACCACAAGCCCTCCCTCTAAACCACAAACCCTTTCTCTAAACCCTTAACCCGCCGTCTAAACCCTAGACCCTTTCTCTAAACCCTACACCCTGTCTCTAAACCCTAAACCCTCGCTCTAAGCCCCAAACCCGCGCTCTAAACCCTAAACCCTCGCCCTAAGCCCCAAACCCTCGCTCTAAGCCCCAAGCCCCAAACCCTCGCTGGAAACCCCAAACCCTCGCTGTTGTGGTTGTCGCTCTTTTAGGGTTTGAGCACAGAAGAACTTCGGGACAAAACGCATGCATGCATTTTCAATCTTTTAAAACTCTCCCCCGAATTCGACCCGCTGCAGGAACAGCCCCTTACGGAGGCTGCGGGGGCCCGGGAGCACGGGCTGTAGCAAAAACAAATAAATAAATAAATGAATAAATAAATAAATAAATAAATAAATAAATAAATAAATTGTAAATTAATTTATTTATTGGGGCATGTGGTGAGGGGAGAAATCAAAATTCCCTTCTCAGCGTTATGAAGATGCGGCAGCAGCAGCAGCAGCAGCAGTAGCAGCAGCAGCAGCAGCAGTTCTTAATAAGGAAGCTTGCAATTATATTAGAAATGTGGATATGCGGAAAGGAATAAAAGGAATTTAATTACGAGGAAAAATAAATTAACTGAAGTACTGCAGCAAGGCTAAAGCTGCCGTAGCAGCAAAAGGAGCTGCTTGTGTTGCTGCGGTGTTCAAATTCCTCGGATTTGAATTAAATTGCATTTAATTTGCATTTAATTTGCATTTAATTTGCAAATAATTGCATTTAATTCACTTTTAATTCCATTTAATTCATTTATTTCGTTTTTAATTCCCATTTGTGACGCGCGGCTGCTCTCAGCGCTGCCCATTTCAGGTGTACGTACACCTGCGAGCCCTTCTGGTCAACTACTTCTATTTTCTAATCTTTTCATTTCTTTTTTTTCTTCTTTCCTTCTACCTGCAGCTCCATTTGCCATTTATAATCCATTTATTTCTGCTGCTGCTGCAGCTGCAGGAGCTGCTGCAGCTGCTGCAGCCCCTCTCGAAGCCCTAGACCCTAAACCCTAGCTTTCGAATCTGACGGGAAAGGGGCTGCAGCTTCTTCGAAGGATAAAAACCAACTTATTATTCGTTTTAAATAAATGCAAAAACAATTTAAATTAATTTAATTTTAAATAAACAATTCAAATAAACTAGCGAAGGGGTGAAAGCAGCAAGAAGCTCTCAGACATCTCACGAGGGTTTAGGGTTTTAGGGTATAGGGTTTGAGGTAGGGACCGCTGCTGCACCGCGGCAGCTGCGCCACCTGTGAGAAAAAGAAGCAAATAAGTAAAGCAAAAGAATAAAAAAGGTTTTTGAAAAATAAAAAAAATAGAATTGTTATTAATTATGAAAATAAAAAAGATTTAATTAAGTGGTGAAAAGAATCTGCAGCCACTACTACTGAAGCTGCTGCTGCTGCTGCTAGTGCTGCCGGGGCTGCTGCTGCTGCACCTACTGGAGCTGGTCATGGGGCGCAAGGTGTTTCGGCTGCAGCAGCAGCAGCAGCAGCAGCAGGTGCATAACCAAAGCAGCACGCAGCAGCTCCTCTGCAGGACTCAGTTGAACTACAGCAGCAGCAGTTGCTGCCGCTGCTGCAGTCCCTTTTGCTGCTGCAGCTGCTGCTGCAGCTCCCGCTGCTGCTGCTGCTGCTGCTGCTGCTGGTTTAACTTTGGGAGGAATTCACATTTGCTGCTGCCCTGCAGCGCAGCGCCCACAGCAGCAGCTGGCTGCTGCATGCACCAGCAATTAAGTTGTAATTATAAATAAAATAACTAAAAGTAATTATAAATAAACAATTAAAAGGAAAAAATGATATTTATATTTAATTATGATTAGTTGTTATTCGTTATTAAGGAGCTCTGGACAGTCAAAGACAAACGGCAGCAGCAGCAGCGCCAGAAGCAGCAGCAGCAGCGGCTTTTTTGCTGCAGCAGCAGAACACAGAACTCGGCGAAATGCAGCAACCGCAGCACAGCAGCAGCAGCAGCGGCCAATGCTGCTGCTGGGGCTGCCCCGCCACGGGTCTGCTCCAGCTGCTGCTGCTGCAGCTGCTGCTGCTGCTGCAGCGCCAGGTGGACTGCAGCAGCAGCACTGCGAAGCACTTCTGACCCTGCTATTTGGCAAATGCAATTCCAGATTTAATTTAATTAAAAAGGCTTTTTAGTTAATTAATTTAATTAAATTAATTTAATTAATTGAAAAACCTGATATGTTTGGAAAAATAAACTGCAGCAGCACCAGCCATCCTCACTTGAGAGCTCCAGCGGCGCGCTGCTGCTGCATGCGCTGCAGCACCAGCTGCTGCAGCACATGCCTCCGCTGCTGGTGCTCTTGCTGCTGCTGCTGCTTCTGGTGCTGCTGCTGAGATTTGAGGGACCCGAGCGGGTCAGTTGGCCGCGAAAGGGCCTCCAAGCAACGAAGGGCCTTTAAACAGAAGGACCCACAAGACGCAGCAATCAGCAGCAGCAGCAGCAGCAGCAGCAGCAGAAGCAGTAATAGACCGGTAGCAGCAGCAGCAGCAACTGGCTTCTATTAGCAGTAGCTGAAGCGGTAACAGAGCAATGGTAAAAAGGTGAACAGCAGAAGCAGCAGCAGCACAGACACAATCCCAGCAACACAAGCAGCAGCACAGATAAGAGACACAGCAGCAGCAGCAGCAGCAGCAGCTGCCACAGAGGCACGCACAAACGCAGACACAGCAGCAGCATCAGCAGCAACAGCGGCAGCCGCAGCGGCAACAGCAACCGCAGCGGCACAAGCAGGAGCAGCAGCAGCAACAGCAGTAGTAGTAGCAGCAGCAGCAGCAGCAACAGCAGCAGGAACAGCAGCAGCAGCAGCTTACAGTTTTGTTTGTCCATTTGTCGCTCTCCAGCGCCGCATCAACGAGGGCCTCCACGTACACCCCATCAAGTGTCTGCGCAGCAGATTCAAATTGCATGCATGCAACCCATCTGCTGCTGCTACTGCTACTGCTGCTGCTGCTGCTGCGGTTGCTGCTGCTGCTGCTGATTTGCTTCAGGGTTGAGGGGTCGCTGTTCCAGCAGGGGCAGAGAATTGCGCTTAGAGCGCCTCCAGACACGCCCTAGACCCTAGACCCTAAACCCTAAACCCTAAACCCTAAACCCTAAACCCTAAGCCCTGAACCCT